>NC_141995.1:38335111-38362611 GCF_049901715.1 Pseudonaja textilis
AACCCTAACCCCAAGCCTAACCCTAACCCTAACCATGACCGTCACCCTAACCCTAACCACTCACCCTAACCCTAACCCAACCCATCCATTTTGAGATATGATAATTTCTTAGGAGAAACCCAAACATTGATCCTGATCCTAATCCTAACCCCAACCCCAACCCCAACCCCAACCCCAACCCTAACCCTAACCCTAACCGCAACCCTAACCCTAACCCAACTTTCCATTTTGAGTTATGATAACATCTCAGGAGAAACCCAAGCTGCTCCTGATCCTAATCCTGACCCTAACACCAACCCCAACCCCAACCCTAACCCTAACCCTAACCCAACTTTCCATTTTGAGATATGATAACTTCTTAGGAAAAGTTGCATCCGAATATTCTGTGGATCTTCAATTTTTCCCAAACCAAAGAACATGAAAATGAGCTTAATTTTGAAATCGAGTTTCAAAAGTTTGCAGTGCTGCTAAATTGTGTTCAACCTTCCATTTTGAGATATGATAACTTCGTAGGAAAAGTAGCATCCGAACAGTATGGGAATGTTAAATGTTTCCAAACCCGAAGAACATGAAAATGAGCTCAATTTCAAAATCCGAGCTACTCAGAACATTGCATTGGTGCTAAGTTCAGGTCTACCATCCATTTTGAGATATGATAACTTCTTAGGAAAAACCCTAACCCTAAACCTAACACTAACCCCAACCCCAACCCCAACCCCAAACCTAACCCTAACCCTAACCCTAACCCCTAACCCTAACCCTAACCCAACTTTCCATTTTGCGAAAAGTAGCATCCGAACAGTAGGAGAATTTTCAAAGTTATCCCAACCCGAAGAACATGAAAGGAGCTTAATTTTGAAATCGAGTTTCAAAACTTTACATTGCTGCTAAATTCAGTTCGACCTTCCATTTTGAGATATGATAACTTCTTAGGAAAAAACCTAACTCTAAACCTAACACTAACCCTAACCCTAACCCTAACCCCAACCCTAACCCTAAACCTAACCCAACCCTCCATTTTGAGATATGATAACTTTTTAGGAAATGTTGCATCGGAATATTCTGTGGATCTTCAATCTTTCCCACCCCGCAGAACATGAAAATGAGCTTAATTTAAAAATCCGAGCTATTCAGAACATTGCATTGCTGCTAAGTTCAGGTCTACCTTCCATTTTGAGATATGATAACTTCTTAGGAAAAAGCCTAACCCTAAACCTAACCCTAAACCGTAACCCTAACCCCAACCCAAACCCCAACCCCAACCCCAACCCTAACCCTAACCCTAACCCAACTTTGCATTTTGAGATATGATAACTTCTTAGGAAAAGTTGCATCCGAATATTCTGTGGATCTTCAATGTTTCACAACCCAAAGAACATGAAAATGAGCTTAATTTAAAAATCCGAGCTATTCAGAACAATGCATTGCTGCTAAGTTCAGGTCTACCTTCCATTTTGAGATATGATAACTTCTTAGGAAAAACCTAACCCTAAACCTAACCTAACCCTAACCCTAACCTAACCCTAACCCAACCCTCCATTTTGAGATATGATAACTTCTTAGGAGAAACCGAAACACTGATCCTGATCTTAATTCTAACCCAAACCCCAACCCCAACCCCAACCCCAACCCCAACCAAAACCCCAACCCTAACTGTAACCCCAACCCCAACCCCAACCCTAACCCTAACCCTAACCCTAACCCAACCCTCCATTTTGAGATATGATAACTTCTTAGGAGAAACCGAAACACTGATCCTGATCCTAATCCTAACTCTAACCCTAACACCAACCCCAACCCCAACACCAACCCCAACCCCATCCCTAACCCTAACCCTAACCCTAATCCTAACCCCAACCCCAACCCCAACCCCAACCCCAACCATAACCCCAACCCCAACCCCAACCCTAACCCTAACCCTAACCCTAACCCAACCCCTCCATTTTGAGATATGATAACTTCTTAGGAGAAACCGAAACACTGATCCTGATTCTAATCCTAACCCCAACCCCAACCCCAACCCAAACCCAAACCCCAAACCCCAACCCCAACCCCAACCCTAACCCTAACCCTAATCCTATCCCAACCCTCCATTTTGAGATATGATAACTTCTTAGGAAAAGTTGCATCCAAATATTCTCTGGATCTTCAATGTTTCCCACCACGCAGAACATGAAAATGAACTTAATTTGAAAATCCGAGCTCTTCAGAACATTTCATTGCTGCTTACTTCAGGTATACATTCCATTTTGAGTTATAATAACTTCTTAGGAGAAACCCAAACATTGATCCTGATGCTAATCCGAACCCTAACCTCAACCACAACCCCAACCCCAAACCCAACCCCAACCCTAACCTTAACCCTAACCCAACCGTCCATTTTGAGATATGATAACTTCTTAGGAGAAACCGAAACACTGATCCTGATTCAAATCCTAACCCTAACCCCAACCCCAACCCCAACCCCAACCCCAACCCCAACCCAAACCCCAAACCCCAACCCCAACCCTAACCCTTTCCCTAACACTAATCCTAACCCAACCCTCCATTTTGAGATATGATAACTTCTTAGGAAAAGTTGCATCCAAATATTCTCTGGATCTTCAATGTTTCCCACCCCGCAGAACATGAAAATGAGCTTAATTTCAAAGGTATACCTTCCATTTTGAGTTATGATAACTTCTTAGGAGAAACCCAAACACTGATCCTGATCCTAATCCTAACCCTAACCCCAACCCCAACCCGAACCCCAACCCCAACCCCAACCCCAACCCTAACCCTAACCCCAACCCCAACCCCAACCCTAACCCTAACCCTAACCCTAACCCTAACCCAACCCTCCATTTTGAGATATGATAACTTCTTAGGAGAAACCGAAACACTGATCCTGATTCTAATCCTAACCCTAACCCCAACCCCAACCCCAACCCCAACCCCAACCCCAAACCCCAACCCCAACCCTAACCCTTTCCCTAACCCTAATCCTAACCCAACCCTCCATTTTGAGATATGATAACTTCTTAGGAAATGTTGCATCCAAATATTCTCTGGATCTTCAATGTTTCCCCCCCCCTGCAGAACATGAAAATGAGCTTAATTTCAAAATCCGAGCTCTTCAGAACATTTCATTGCTGCTTACTTCAGGTATACCTTCCATTTTGAGTTATGATAACTTCTTAGGAGAAACCCAAACATTGATCCTGATGCTAATCTGAACCCTAACCTCAACCCCAACCCCAACCCCAACCCCAACCCCAACCCTAACCCCAACTTTCCATTTTGAGTTATGATAACATCTTGGGAGAAACCCAAGCTGATCCTGATCCTAATCCTGACCGTAACACCAACCCCAACCCTCACCCTAACCCTAACCCAACTTTCCGTTTTGAGATATGATAACTTTTTAGGAAAAGTTGCATCTGAATATTCTGTGGATCTTCAATGTTTCCCAACCCAAAGAACATGAAAATGAGCTTAATTTTGAAATAGAGTTTCAAAAGTTTGCAGTGCTGCTAAATTGTGTTCAACCTTCCATTTTGAGATATGATAACTTCGTAGAAAAAGTAGCATCCGAACAGTATGAGAATGATAAATGTTTCCAAACCCGAAGAACATGAAAATGAGCTTAATTTCAAAATCCTAGCTATTCAGAACATTGCATTGCTGCTAAGTTCACGTCTACCTTCCATTTTGAGATATGATAACTTCTTAGGAAAAACCCTAACCCTAAACCTAACACTAACCCTAACCCTAACCCTAACCCCAACCCTAACCCTAAACCTAACCCAACCCTCCATTTTGAGATATGATAACTTCTTAGGAAAAGTTGCATCCGAATATTCTCTGGATCTTCAATGTTTCCCACCCCGCAGAACATGAAAATGAGCTTAATTTCAAATCCGAGCTCTTCAGAACATTTCATTACTGCTAACTACAGGTATACCTTCCATTTTGAGTTATGATAACTTCTTAGGAGAAACCCAAACACTTATCCTGATCCTAATCCGAACCCTAAACCCAACCCCAACCCCAACCCCAACCCCAACCCCAAACCTAACCCTAACCCTAACCCTAACCCTAACCCTAACCCTAACCCTAACCCAACTTTCCATTTTGCGAAAAGTAGCATCCGAACAGTATGAGAATTTTCAAAGTTATCCCAACCCGAAGAACATGAAAAGGAGCTTAATTTTGAAATCGAGTTTCAAAAGTCTACATTGCTGCTAAATTGAGTTCGACCTTCCATTTTGAGATATGATAACTTCTTAGGAAAAACCCTAACCCTAAACCTAACCCTAACCCTAACCCTAACCCTAACCCTAACCCTAACCCTAACCCTAACCCTAAACCTAACCCAACCCTCCATTTTGAGATATGATAACTTTTTAGGAAATGTTGCATCGGAATATTCTGTGGATCTTCAATCTTTCCCACCCCGCAGAACATGAAAATGAGCTTAATTTAAAAATCCGAGCTATTCAGAACATTGCATTGCTGCTAAGTTCAGGTCTACCTTCCATTTTGAGATATGATAACTTCTTAGGAAAAAGCCTAACCCTAAACCTAACCCTAAACCGTAACCCTAACCCCAACCCAAACCCCAACCCCAACCCTAACCCTAACCCTAACCCTAACCCAACTTTGCATTTTGAGATATGATAACTTCTTAGGAAAAGTTGCATCCGAATATTCTGTGGATCTTCAATGTTTCACAACCCAAAGAACATGAAAATGAGATTAATTTAAAAATCCGAGCTATTCAGAACAATGCATTGCTGCTAAGTTCAGGTCTACCTTCCATTTTGAGATATGATAACTTCTTAGGAAAAAGCCTAACCCTAAACCTAACCCTAACCGTAACCCTAACCCTAACCCTAACGCTAACCCTAACCCTAACCCAACCCTCCATTTTGAGATATGATAACTTCTTAGGAGAAACCGAAACACTGATCCTGATCTTAATTCTAACCCAAACCCCAACCCCAACCCCAACCCCAACCCCAACCCCAACCCCAACCCCAACCCTAACTGTAACCCCAACCCCAACCCCAACCCTAACCCTAACCCTAACCCTAACCCAACCCTCCATTTTGAGATATGATAACTTCTTAGGAGAAACCGAAACACTGATCCTGATTTTAATCCTAACCTAACCTCAACCCCAACCCCAACCCCAACCCCAACCATAACCCCAACCCAACCCCAACCCTAACCCTAACCCTAACCCTAACCCAACCCTCCATTTTGAGATATGATAACTTCTTAGGAGAAACCGAAACACTGATCCTGATCCTAATCCTAACCCCAACCCCAACCCCAAACCCCAACCCTAACCCTAACCCTTTCCTAACCCTAGTCCTATCCCAACCTCCATTTTGAGATATGATAACTTCTTAGGAAAAGTTGCATCCAAATATTCTCTGGATCTTCAATGTTTCCCACCACGCAGAACATGAAAATGAACTTAATTTCAAAATCCGAGCTCTTCAGAACATTTCATTGCTGCTTACTTCAGGTATACATTCCATTTTGAGTTATAATAACTTCTTAGGAGAAACCCAAACATTGATCCTGATGCTAATCCGAACCCTAACCTCAACCACAACCCCAACCCCAAACCCAACCCCAACCCTAACCCTAACCCTAACCCTAACCCAACCGTCCATTTTGAGATATGATAACTTCTTAGGAGAAACCGAAACACTGATCCTGATTCTAATCCTAACCCTAACCCGAACCCCAACCCCAACCCCAACCCCAACCCCAACCCCAACCCAAACCCCAAACCCCAACCCCAACCCTAACCCTTTCCCTAACACTAATCCTAGGCCAACCCTGCATTTTGAGATATGATAACTTCTTAGGAAAAGTTGCATCCAAATATTCTCTGGATCTTCAATGTTTCCCATCCCGCAGAACATGAAAATGAGCTTAATTTCAAAATCCGAGCTCTTCAGAACATTTCATTGCTGCTTACTTCAGGTATACCTTCCATTTTGAGTTATGATAACTTCTTAGGAGAAACCCAAACATTGATCCTGATGCTAATCCAAACCCTAACCTCAACCACAACCCCAACCCCAACCCCAACCCCAACCCTAACCCTAACCCTAACCCTAACCCCAACTTTCCATTTTGAGTTATGATAACATCTTGGGAGAAACACAAGCTGATCCTGATCCTAATCCTGACCGTAACCCCATCCCCAACCCTAACCCTAACCCTAACCCAACTTTCCGTTTTGAGATATGATAACTTTTTAGGAAAAGTTGCATCTGAATATTCTGTGGATCTTCAATGTTTCCCAACCCAAAGAACATGAAAATGAGCTTAATTTTGAAATAGAGTTTCAAAAGTTTGCAGTGCTGCTAAATTGTGTTCAACCTTCCATTTTGAGATATGATAACTTCGTAGAAAAAGTAGCATCTGAACACTATGAGAATGGTAAATGTTTCCAAACCCGAAGAACATGAAAATGAGCTTAATGTAAAAATCCGAGCTATTCAGAACATTGCATTGCTGCTAAGTTCAGGTCTACCTTCCATTTTGAGATATGATAAATTCTTAGGAAAAACCCTAACCCTAAACCTAACACTAACCCTAACCCAACCTTCCATTTTGAGATATGATAACTTCTTAGGAGAGACCCAAACACTGATCCTGATCCTAATCCTAACCCTAACCCCAACCCCAACCCCAACCCCAACCCCAACCCCAACCCCAACCCTAACCGTAACCCCAAACCCAACCCCAACCCTAACCCTAACCCTAACCCTAACCTAACCTCCATTTTGAGATATGATAACTTCTTAGGAGAAACCGAAACACTGATCCTGATCCTAATCCTAACCCCAACCCCAACCCCAACCCCTACCCCAAACCCTAACCCTAACCTAACCTAACCCTAACCCTAACCCTAACACTAACCCTAACCCCAAGCCTAACCCTAACCCTAACCATGACCGTCACCCTAACCCTAACCCTAACCCTAACCCAACCCATCCATTTTGAGATATGATAATTTCTTAGAGAAACCCAAACATTGATCCTGATCCTAATCCTAACCCCAACCCCAACCCCAACCCCAACCCCAACCCTAACCCTAACCCTAACCGCAACCCTAACCCTAACCCAACTTTCCATTTTGAGTTATGATAACATCTCAGGAGAAACCCAAGCTGCTCCTGATCCTAATCCTGACCCTAACACCAACCCCAACCCCAACCCTAACCCTAACCCTAACCCAACTTTCCATTTTGAGATATGATAACTTCTTAGGAAAAGTTGCATCCGAATATTCTGTGGATCTTCAATTTTTCCCAAACCAAAGAACATGAAAATGAGCTTAATTTTGAAATCGAGTTTCAAAAGTTTGCAGTGCTGCTAAATTGTGTTCAACCTTCCATTTTGAGATATGATAACTTCGTAGGAAAAGTAGCATCCGAACAGTATGGGAATGTTAAATGTTTCCAAACCCGAAGAACATGAAAATGAGCTCAATTTCAAAATCCGAGCTACTCAGAACATTGCATTGGTGCTAAGTTCAGGTCTACCTTCCATTTTGAGATATGATAACTTCTTAGGAAAAACCCTAACCCTAAACCTAACACTAACCCTAACCCCAACCCTAATCCTAATCCTAACCCTAACCCTAACCCCAACCCCAACCCCAACCCCAACCCCAACCCTAACCCTAACCCAAACCCCAACCCCAACCCTAACCCTACCCTAACCCAACCCTCCATTTTGAGATATGATAACTTCTTAGGAGAAACCGAAACACTGATCCTGATCCTAATCCGAACCCCAACCCCAACCCCAACCCTAACCCTAACCCAACCCTCCATTTTGAGATATGATAACTTCTTAGGAAAAGTTGCATCCGAATATTCTGTAGATCTTCAATGTTTCCCACCCCGCAGAACATGAAAATGAGCTTAATTTGAAAATCCGAGGTATTCAGAACATTGCATTGCTGCTAAGTTCAGGTCTATCTTCCATTTCGAGATATGATAAATTCTTAGGAAAAACTCTAACCCAAAACCTATCACTAACCCTAAACCAACCTTCCATTTTGAGATATGATAACTTCTTAGGAGAAACCCAAACACTGATCCTGATCCTAATCCTAATCCTAACCCTAACCCCAACCCCAACCCCAACCCTAACCCTAACCCTAACCCTAACCCTAACCCTAACCCTAACCCTAACCCTAACCCTAACCCAACCCTCCATTTTGAGATATGATAACTTCTTAGGAGAAACCGAAACACTGATCCTGATTCTAATCCTAACCCCAACCCCAACCCCTACCCCAAACCCAACCCCAACCCTAACCCTCACCCTAACCCTAACCCTAACCCTAACCCAACCCTCCATTTTGAGATATGATAACTTCTTAGGAAAAGTTGCATCCGAATATTCTATGGATCTTCAATGTTTCCCACCTTCATCCGACAGAACATGAAAATGAGCTTAATTTGAAAATCCGAGCTATTCAGAACATTGCATTGCTGCTAAGTTCAGGTCTACCTTCCATTTTGAGAAATGATAACTTCTTAGGAAAAACCCTAACCCTAAACCTAACACTAACCCTAACCCCAAGCCTAACCCTAACCCTAACCGTGACCGTAACCCTAACCCTAACCCTAACCCTAACCCTAACCCAACCCATCCATTTTGAGATATGATAATTTCTTAGGAGAAACCCAAACATTGATCCTGATCCTAATCCTAACCCCAACCCCAACCCTAACCCCAACCCTAACCCTCACCCTAACCCTAACCCTAACCCAACCCTCCATTTTGAGATATGATAACTTCTTAGGAAAAGTTGCATCCAAATATTCTCTGGATCTTCAATGTTTCCTCACTCCGCAGAACATGAAAATGAGCTTAATTTTGAAATCGAGTTTCAAAAGTTTGCAGTGCTGCTAAATTGTGTTTAACCTTCCATCTTGAGATATGATAACTTCAGTAGGAAAAGTAGCATCCGAACAGTATGAGAATTTTAAAAGTTTCCCAACCCGAAGAACATGAAAATGAGCTTAATTTCAAAATCCGAGCTCTTCAAAACATTTCATTGCTGCTAACTTCAGGTATACCTTCCATTTTGAGATATGATAACTTCTTAGAAAAACCTCAACCCTAAACCTAACCCTAACCCTAACCCCAACCCCAACCCCAACCCCAACCCCAACCCTAACCCTAACCCTAAACCTAACCTTAACCCTAACCCCAACCCTAATCCAACCCCCATTTTCAGATATGATAACTTCTTAGGAGAAAACCAAACACTGATCCTGATACTAATCTACCAACCGCAACCCTCCAACCCCAACCCCAACCCCAACCCTAAACCTCACCTCACCCTAACCCTAACCCTAACCCCAACTCCTTCCTGAATCCCAACCTCCATTTTGAGATATGATAACTTCTTAGGAAAAGTTGCATCCGAATATTCTGTGGATCTTCAATGCTTCCCACCGCAGAACATGAAAATGAGCTAATTTCAAAATCTGAGCTGGCCCAAAATATTTGCTGCTAACTTCAGCTATATTCCTTCCATTTGAGATATGATAACTTTCAGGAGAAACTCTAACTCAAAACATATCCTGGACCCTAAAACCAACCTTCCATTTTGAGATATGGCTGTCTCTTGTGAGAAACCCAAACACTGATCCTGATCCTAATTCCCAATCCTAACCCCAACCCCAACCCCAACCCCAACTCCTAACCCCAACCTCAACCTTGCAACCCTGCCAACCCCAAATTCCTAACCCTAACTCAACCCTAACCCCAACTCAACTTTCTATTTTGAGATATGATAAACTTGCTTAGGAAACCCAAACACTGATCCTGATTTCTAATCCTACCCAAACCTCAACTCCTCACCAAACCAACCCCAACCCCAACTCCTCAACCCTAAATTCCTAACCTCAACCCTAACCCAACTTCTCCATTTTGAGATATGATAAATCTCTAGGAAAGTTGAACCAATATTCTATGGATCTTCAATGTTTCCACCCTGTTAGAACATGAAATGAGCTTAATTTGAAAATCCGAGCTATTCAGAACATTGCATTGCTGCGTTCAGGCTCACTTCCATTTTGAGAATGATAACTTTCAGAAAACTCCAACCCTAAAACTTCCAACATCAACTCCTAACTCCAAGCCTAAACCCTAACTCCTAACCGTGACTGCACTTGAACCCTAACTCCACCCAACCTCACCCAACTCATCCATTCTTGAGATATGATACTTTCTTAGGAGAAACCCAAACATTGATCCTGCATCCTAATCCTAACCCCAACCCCAACCCTAACCCAACCCCACCTCACCTAACTCCTAAATTCCTAACCTAAACCCTCCATTTTTGAGATATGATAAATTTGTAAATTGCAAATTCCAAAATATTCTCGAGTCTCACGCTTCTACTCCGCAGAACATGAAAAAATGAGCTTACCTAAACGAAGTTTCGTGCTTGGTGAAAAAGGGCAATTGTGCTTAACCTTCATCTTTGAGAGATATGATAAACTTCGTAGGAAAAGTAGCATCCAATAAAAAGAGAATTTTAAAAAGCTTCTGCAACTCAAGAACATGAAATGAGTTTAATTCTAAAATCCGGAAAGTTTTTCAAAACATTTACGAGCAAGCACCTCAGGTATACCTTCTTATTTTGAGATATGATAGCCTCTAGGAAAAACCTAATCCCTAAACCCAATTCCTTTAACCTGTTCCTAACCTCCAAACCCCACCCAATCAAACCTATCCCTAACCCTAAGTCTCTAATTTCAATTCTCAACCTTGGGACCTTTGTCTATTCAACTCTCTATTTTTGAGATAGTGATACCCTTGAGAAACCAATATTGATTCCAGATATTGACCCCAATCAATTCCTAAATTCCTGTAAACTCCTAAATCTCCCAATTCCTAACTCTCACCCTAAACCCCAACTCCTAACTCCAACCCTAAACCAAACTTTCTCCATTTTTGAGATATGACAATTTGTGGAAAAGTTGCATCCGAATATTTCAGTGATCTTCAATGTTTCCCACCTGCAGAACATGAAATGAGCTAATTTCAAAAATCTGAGCTCTTTCAAAATATTTCCTCATTACAGCAATTTGTGGGTATAAATTTTCTTCCATTTTTTGAGTTATGATAATTTCTTAGCAGCCAAAAAACATTGATCTCATGTCCCAATCCAACCCTAACCCAACCTCACAATCCCTTTGAACTTCAACCTGCAACCTCAAACCTCAACTCCAACTCCCAAACCAAACCCAATCCTAAACCCTCTCAACCCCAACTCTTTAACTCCTTACCCAATCTTCATTTTGAGTTATGATAATTTCTTAGGAAAACTCAAAATACTGATCTCGATTCACCCCAACTCCCAACCCCAACCCCAAACCTCTAAATCTTCCCAACCCCAACCCCAAACCTCTAAACTCAACCTCAACTCCTTTCTTTTCCTGGGTCCCTAATCCTAACCCAACCTCCATTTTGAGATATGATACTTAGAAATGTTGCATCCAAATACTTTCTGGATCTTCACGTTTCCCTGCAGAATACAAATGAGCTTAAATTTCAAATCCGAGCTTTCAGAACATTTCTATTGCTGCTTACCAGGTATGTGCCTTCCATTTGGAGTTATGATAACTTCTTAGAGAAACCCAAACATTGGGATCCCAAGATGCTAATTCATGGAACCTCAACCTCAACCCCAACCCCAACCCCAACCCCAACCCCAACCCTAACCCCAACTTTCCATTTTGAGTTATGATAACATCTTGGGAGAAACCTAAGCGATCCTGGGATCCTAATCCCAGATCGTAACACCAACCCCAACCCTCACCCTAACCTCAACCTGCCCTTCAAGTGAGATATGGGATAATCTTTGTGAAAGTTACCTGAATATTCCAGATCTTCAATGCTTCCAACCCAAAGAACATGGAAATGAGCTTTGAACTTGGAAATAGAGTTTCAAAGTTTGCAGTGCTGGCAAATTGTGTTCAACCTTCCATTTTGAGAGATATGATAACTTCAGAAAAAGTAGCACTGGAACAATTATGAGAATGATAAATGTTTGTCCTCAAGAACATGAAAATGAGTTTAATTTCAAAAAATTCCAGCTATTCAGAAACATTGCATTGCTGCTAAGTTCACGCTACCTCTTCCATTTTTGAGATATGATAACTTAGAAAACCCTAACCTTGAAACCTAACACTAACTCAACTCAACCTCAAGCCCAAATCTCAACCCAAGCCTAACCCAAACTCTCTCCTCCATTTTGAGATAAAGTGATAACTTCTTAGAAAAGTTGCATCCAATATCTCCTTCTGGATCTTTAATGCTTCTCACCCGTGAATATGAAAACTATTAATTTCAAATCCGAGCTCTTCAGAATATTTCCTATTACTGGCACCACAGGTGGCGGTTTTTCCATTTTGAGTTATGATAACTTAGAGAAACTCAAACACTATCCTGATCCTAACTGAACCCTAAACCCAACCTCAAACTTGAACCCCAACCCCAAATTCCCAAACTTGAATCTTAAACCAACTTAAATCCCTGCAACCCTACCCCTAACCCTAACCTAACTTTCCATTTTAAGTAAAGTAGCATCCGTGAATAGTAGAGAATTTTCAAAGTTATTCCAAACTCAAGAACATGAAGAGCTTTCTAATTTTTTGAAATCGAGTTTCTCAAAAAGCTTAAGCAAGCACCAGTCTTCGGCTTTCCATTTTTGAGATATGATGGGCCCCTTAGGAAAACCTTAACTCTAAACCTGGGACACTGTAATTCATAACCTTAACCCTAACCCCAACCCGGACCCTAAACTCTAACCCAAATCTTCTCCATTTTTTGAGATATGAGCAACTTTAGGAAAATGTTGCACGGAATATTCTGTGGATCTTCAATCTTCCTCACCTGCAGAACATGAGTGAGCTTAATTTAAAATCCGAAATATTCAGAACATTGGGATTGTTGCTAAAGTTCAGGCTCACTCTTCCATTTTGAGATAAGGATAACTTCTCTAGGGGGAAAAAGCTCAACCCTAAACCTAACCCTTAAACTGCAATTCCTAACCCCAACCCAAAACCCCAACCCCAACCCCGGCAACTCAACCCCTAACTCCTAAATCAACTTCTTGCATTTTTGAGATATGATAACTTCTTAGGAAAAGTTGCATCTCGAATATTCTGTGATCTTCAATGTTTCTCACAATCCCAAAGAACATGAAAATGAGACACTGAAAAATCTCGAGCTATTCAGAACAATGTACGTTGCTAAGTCAGGCTCACTCTTTCCATTTTGGAGATATGATAACTCTTAGAAAAAGTCAATCTCAAACTCTAACCCTAACCGTAACTCCCAACTTAACCCCAACCTTCCTAACGCTAACCTCAAATTCCTAACCCAAATTCTCCTATTTTGAGATAAGGCAACTTTAGAGAACCAAAACACTGATCCTTCACTCCATTCCTAACCCAACCCCAACCCCAAATCCCAACCCAACCCCAACTCCCAACCTCAACCCCAACCCTAACTGTAACCCCAACCCCAACCCCAACCCCAACCTCAACCCTAACCCTAACCCAACCTCCATTTTGAGATATGATAACTTCAGGAGAAACCGGAAACACTGATCCTGACGAATCTTCAACTCAACCCCCAACCCCAACCCCAACCTCAAACCCAGTTCATAACCCCAAACCTTTAACCTCAACCCCAACTCCATTCCTAACCCTTTAACCCAACCCTCCATTTTGAGATATGATAATCTCTTAGAGAAACCGAAACACTGATCCTGATCCTGATTCTAATCCTAACCCCAACTCCCAACCCCAGTTCCCAACCCCAACCCAAAACCCAAACCCCAAACCTCAAACTCCAACTCCTAACCTCTTTCTCAACTCAATCCTATCCCAACCCCTCCATTTTGAGATATGATAACTTCTTAGAAAGCTGCATCCAAATATTTTCTGGATTTTCAATGCTTCTCTACCACGAACATGAAATGAATCTTTCTAATTTCAAATCTCGGAGTTTCTTCAGAATATTTCATTAAGCATTTAGTATATATTCCATTTTGAGTTATAATAATCTCTTAGGAGAAACCCAAATATTGATCCTGATGCTAATCCGGGAACTCCTAAATCTCAAATCTCAGCAAATCTCAACCTCAAAACCCAACCCCAACCTTTAAATTCCTAACCTCAATTCCAAATCGCCTTATTTGAGATAGCATAACTTTTAGAGAAACCAAACACTGAACCCGATTTGTTCCTAACCCAACCAACCTCCAACCTCAACCTCTAACCCCAACCTCAAATCCCAACCCCAAACCCAACCCAACTCCTAACCTTTCCTAATACTAATCCTAGGCCAAACCCTGCATTTTGAGAGACAACTCTTAGGAAAAGCTGCATCCAAATACTCTCTGGACCACGCTCTCATCCTGCAGAACATGAAAATGAGCTAATTTCAAAATCCTTGTGCTTAGAACATTTCTGGTCAAGGTTACTTCAGGTATATGTTTCTTCCATTTTGAAAGTTATGAGTACTTAGAAAGAAACCAAATATTGATCTCGGGATGTTAATTCAAACTCAATTCTCAATTCACAAATCTCAAATTCTCAAACTCTCAGTTCCCAACTCCTAACCTTCTGCACTTTCAACACCCTAACCCCAATCTTTCCATTTTGATAGCATATTACCTTTGGGAGAAACACAAGCTGATCTCATCTTCTAATCCTGACCGTAATCTCTATCCCCAACCCTAAATTCAACCCTAACCCAACTTTCGCTTTTGAGATATGATAACTTTTTAGAAAAGTTGCATCTGAATATTCTGTGGACTCGGGACAAGTTTCCCCAAACTCCAAAGAACATGAAATGTTTTCAATTTTTGAAATAGAAGCCAAAAGTTTGCAGTGCTGCTAAATTGTGTTCAACCTTCATTTTTGAGATATGATAACTTCGTAGAAAAAAAGTAGCATTCAGTCACTAAGAGAATGGTAAATGTTTCAAACTCCAAGAACATGAAATGACACGTAAAACTGAGCTTGCTCAAACATTGTACTGCTGCCAAGTTCATATTCACTTCCATTTTTTGAGATATGATAAATTCTTAGGAAAAACCAACCCTAAAACCTAACACTAACCCTAACCCAACCTTCCATTTTGAGATACATAACTTCTAGGACCCAAACACTGATCCTGGATCCTAATCCTAACTCAACCCCAACCCCAACCCCAACCTCCCAACCCAACCCCAACCCCAACCTCCTAACCGTAACCCCAAACCCAACCCCAACCCCAACCCCAACTCCTAACTCCTAACCTAACCCTCCAGCTTCTCTTGAGATATGATAACTTCTTAGGAGAAACCAAACACTGATCCTGGATCCTCTAATCTCAACTTCTCAACCCCAACCCCAACCCCTACCCCAAACCTCGGACCCCAACCCCACCTTGGCCCAACTCCTAACACTCAACTCAACCCCAAGCCCAACTCCTAACCCAACCAGACCGACACTCCTAACCCTAACCTCACCTGAATCTTAACCAACCCATCCATTTTTGAGAGATATGATAATTTCTTAGGAGAAACTTCCAAACATTGATCCTGGATCCTAATCCTAACCCCAAACCCCAACCCCAACCCCAACCCCAACACTAACCCCAACCCCAATCATGCAACCCTAACCCTAACCCAACTTTCCATTTTGAGTTATGATAACATTCCCAGGAGAAACCCAAGCTGCTCCTGATCCTCCCTGGACCCTAACACCAAATCCCCAACCTCTAAATCTTGCAATTTTGGAACCTTAACTTCAACTTTCATTTTGAGATATGATAATTCTTTAGAAAAAGTTGCATCCTAATATTCTGTGATCTTCAACTTTTTCCCAAACCAAAGAACATGAAATGAGCTACGTAAAATCTCAGCTATTCAGAACATTGCATTAAGTTGCTAAGTCTTTGTGGCTCACTTCCATTTTTGAGATGATAAAATTTCTAGAAAACTCAACTCAAACCTAATATCAACTCCTAAATCAATCTTTCCATTTTTGAGATGATAATTTCAGGAGAGACCCAAACACTGGATCCTGGATCCTAACTCTAACCCTAACCCCAAATCTCAACCCCAAATTTCAACCCTGGGAAATCAACCCCAACCCTAACCGTAGTCCCCAAACCCAACCCCAACCCTAACCTCAAATCTTTGAAATCTTCTGCAACCTAACCTCCTCCATTTTGGAGATATGATAACTTCTTAGAGAAACCAAACACTTGGATCCTGATTCCTAATTCCTAATCTCAACCCCAACCCCCAACTCCTTACCCCAAACTCCTAACTAACTCAAACCAACTTGAATTCTATACTAACCCTAACCCCAAGCTTCACCTTGAATCCCACCTCATGACCGCTACCCTAACCCCACCTCACCCTAACTCAACTCAACCCATCCATTTTGAGACAGTGATAATTTCTTAGAGAAACTCCAAACATTGATCCTGGGATCCAATCCTAACCCCAACCCAAATCCCAACCCCAACCCCAACACTAACCTCAACCCTCAAATCGTAACCCCATTCCCAACCCAACTTTCTTCATTTTGAGTTATACAATACTCTCAGGAGAAACCTAAGCTGCCTCGATCCGAATCCCACCCTAACACCAACCTCTCAACCTCAACCCTACAACTCAACCCTAACCTAGCCTTCATTTTTTGAGATATGATAACTTAGAAAAGTTGCAAACCTAATATTCCTGTGATCTTCAATTTTTCCCAAACCAAAGAACATGAAATGGTTCACTTTTGAAATTTCGGTAGCCTCAAAGCAGAAAAGTTGCTAAATTGTAACAACCTTTCCATTTGGAGATGATAACTTCGTAGGGAAAAGTAGCATCCGAACAGTATGGGAATGTTAAATGTTTCTAAACCCAAGAACATGAAAATGAGCTCAATTTCAAATCGCAGTTATCAGAATATTGCATTGAAAGTAAGTTCAGGTTTGGCCATCATTCATTTTTGAGATAAGGAGCAATTTCTTAGGAAACTTCAATCTTAAAACTTCTAATACTCTTTAGTTCCTAACCTCTAACTCCTAATTCCTAATCACTCCAATTCCTAACCCCAACTCTCAAATCCTCAACCCTAACCCCAACCTCAACCCCTAGTAACCCAAACCCCAACCCCAACCCTAACCCTACCCTAACCCATCTTCCATTTGAGATATGACAACTTCTTAGGAGAAGAAACCGAACACTGATCCTGGATCCTAATCCGAACCTCTTAGGTTCCCAAACCCCAAACCCCAACCCTAACCTCAACTTCCAACTTCCATTTTGAGATATGATAATTCCCCAGGAAAAGTATCCAAATATTCTGTAGATCTTCAATGTTTCTACCCCCGCAGAATATGGAAATGAGCTTTAATTTCTGAAATTGCGTGGTCGCTAGAATACGTGGCCAAAGGGCAAGTTCAGGTCTATTCTCTCCATTTTGAGATATGATAAATTTCTCTAGGGAAAAATCTCAACTTCCAAAACCCTCACTAACCCTAAACCAACCTTCCATTTTGGAGATATGATAATCTCTTAGGTGAAACCCAAACACTGATCCTGATCCTAATCCTAATCCCAACCCCAACCCCAACCCAACCCCCAACCCCAACCCCAACCCCTAACCTTGAAATTCCTAATCAACCCTAATTCCTGGGACCCCCAACTCCTAACTCCTAACCCAACCTCTCCCAGCTTCTTGAGAAGATATGTTGATAATCTCTAGGAGAAACTCAAACACTGATTCTGATTAATCTCACCCCAACTCCCAACCCCTTTGCCCCCAAACCCAACCCCAACCCTAACCTCACCCTAACCTCACCTCACCCTAACTCCAACCCCTCCATTTTGAGATATGATAACTCTTAGAAAAGTTGCAATCAATATTTCCAAGGATCTTCAATGTTTCACCCCATGTAAACATGAAATGAGCTAATTTGAAAATCCGAGCTTGTCTGTGAACATGAATGGGCAAGTAAGTTCAGGCTCCAGCCTTCCATTTTGAGAATGATAACTTTAGAAAAATTCAACTCCTAAACTCAATAATAATTCCAATTCCCAAGCTTTCAATTCTTTGAATTCCCAACTGCATCAACTCAACTTGTAACCCTAATTCTTCAACCTCAACTCCAACCCATCCATTTGAGATATGATAATTTCTTAGAGAAACTTCAAACATTGATCCTGATCCAATCTCAACTCCCAACCTCAACCCTAACCCCAACCTGCAACCTCACCCTCAACCCTAACTCAACCCCTAACCTCCATTTTGAGTAGATATGATAACTTAGGAAAAAGCGTAATCCAAATACCTCTGGATTTTCAATGTTTTCACTCGCAGAATATGAAAAATGAGCTTACTTGAAATCGGTGTCAAAAGTTTGCAAAGGCAAATTGTGAAGCTTAACTCTTCCATTCGAGATAGATAATTTCTCGTAGAGGGAAAAGTAGCATCCGAATGTATGAGAATTTACTCTCAAACCTCAAGAACATGCAGAAAATGAGCTAATTCCAAAACTGTAGCCTTTCAAAACATTTCCATGTTGCTAACTTGTATACTTTCCCATTTTGTAGATATGATACTTTAGAAAAACTCCTAACCCTAAACCTACCAACCCCAACTCAACTCCCAACCCCAAACCCCAACTCCCAACCCAGTTCCTAACCCTAAACCTAACTCTTCCACTCAACCCTAACCCTAATCCAACCTCCACTTTTGAGATATGATAACTTCTTAGGAGAAACCAAACACTGATCCTGATACTAATCCCAAACGCAATCTCAACCTTCAAACCCCAATCCCCAACCCAACTCCTCACTCCAACCCCAACCCTAACCCAACCCAAATCTTCTCCATTTTGAGATGATAACTTTTGTGGTGTTGCATCCTCGAATATTCCTGTGATCTTCAACAGCCCCACCCCGCAGAACATGAAAATGAGCTACCTCAAAATCTGGCTTCTTTCAAAATATTTCATTACAAGTAACTTCAGGTATACTCTTCCATTTTTGAGTTATGATAACTTCTTTGTAAGAAACAAAAAATATTGGATCTCTGATGCTAATCTCAACCTTGGACCCTAACTCCCAACCCTAATCTTGGAATTCTCAACCCCAACCCAACCCCAAATTCCTAAATCCCAACCAAAACCTCAATCTCAACTCCAACCCCAACCCTAACCCTTACCCAATCTTTCCATTTTGAGTTATGATAACTTCTTAGAGAAACCCAAACATTGATCCTGGATCTCGATCCTAATCCAACCAACCCCAACCTCACCCCAACCCTCAACCCTAACTCCAACTCCTGCAACTGCAACCCCAACCCTAACCCAATCTCTTCTATTTGGTTATGATAACATTCTTAGGAGAAACCCGTTGCTCTGGATCCTAACTTGACTGCACCCCAACCCCAAATCCCCAACTCCTAACTCCAACTCCTTAGCCCAACTTTCCATTTTTGAGATATGATAACTTCTTTAGAAAAGCGTACTCTAAAATATTCTGTGGACTTTCAATTTTTCCAAAACCAAAGAACATGAATGAGCTAATTTCTTTGAAATCGTGCTTCAAAAGCTACAAAGCTGCTAAATCGTGTTCACCTTCCATTTAGATATGATAAATTCCTGTGAGGAAAAGTGGTATCTGGAACAGTGGTGAGAACAAAGCAACGCTTCTAACCCAAGAACATGAAATTGCTTACTTCAAAATCTCGAGTTACCAGAATATTGCATTTTCGGAAAGTAAGTTTGTGGCTCATCATTTTGAGATATGAGCAACTTAGAAAACTCCTGAATCTCTAAACCCATTACCAACCCTAACCTCAACCCTAATCTCTAATCCTAATCCTAACCCCAACCCCAACCCCAATTCCCAACCCCAAACTCCTAACCCTAAATTTCACCCCAACCCCAACCCTAACCCTAACCCCAACTCTGCAACCCTCCATTTGACAAGGATAACTCTCTTAGAGAAACTAAACACTGATCCCAGATCTCAATCCTCAAATTCCCAACCCCAACCCCAACCCCAACCCCAACCCAAACTCCTAACCCTAATCCTAACTCCTAACTCAACCAACCCAACCTTCATTTGAGATACGAGCAAAATTTTTTCTTAGGAAAAAGTTATCCGAAGATGTCTCGTGGATTCTCAATGTTTCTCACCCCACAGAACATGAAAATGAGCTAATTTGGAAACTTAGATATCTAAATATTGCATTGCTGCTAAGTTCGTGTCTACTCTCTCTCATTTTGAGATATGATAAATTTAGAAAACCTCAACCCTAACCTCAAACCTAACACTAATACTAACCTCAAGCTTCAACTCCAACCCCAATCTCATGACCGCTACCCCAACCCTAACCCTCAACCCTAAATTCCAACCCATCCATTTTGAGATATGACACTTTTAGGAGAAACTCAAATATTGGATCCTGGATCCTCAATCCCACCCCAAATTTCAACCCCAACCTCAACCCCAACCTCAACCTCTAACTCCTAACCGCAACTCAACCCTACCCAACTTTCATTTTTGAGTTATGATAACATCTTAGAGAAAACCCAAGCTGCTCCTTGGATCCTAATCTCGACCCTAATACCATCCTCAAATTCCCAACCCCAACCCTAACCCTAACCCAACTTTCCATTTTGGAGATATGATAACTTGCAGTTGCATCCGGCCCTGTGGACTTTCACTCTTTTCCCAAACCAAAGAACATGAAAATGAGCTAGCTTTGAAATCGAGTTTCAAAAGTTTAAAAAGGCAAATTGTGTTCAACCTTCCATTTCTGAGATATGATAATTTTGTAAAAAGTAGCATCCGAACAATATGAGAATGTTAAAAGCCTAAACTCAAGAACAGAAGGTGAGCTTAATTTCCAAAATCGGTAGCTACTTCAGAACATTGGATTATGCTAAGTTCTCAGGCTCACTCTTCATTTTGAGATATGATAATCTCTTAGGAAAAAACCCTAATTCCTAAACCTAACACTAACTTAACCCCACCCTAATCCTAATCTCAACCCTAACCCTAAACCCCAACCCCAACCCCAACTCCAACCTCAACCTCAACTCCTAACCCCAACCCCAACCCCAAACCTAACCCCACTTCCTAACCCAAACCTCCATTTTGAGATATGATAACTTCTTAGAGAAATTGAAACACTGATCTCGATCTCAATCCAACTCCCCAAACCCCAACCCCAACCCCAAACCCCAACTCAACCCTAACCTTAACCTAAATTCCTCAATTTTGAGATATGATAATTCCTTAGGAAAGGTATCCAATATTCTGTGATTCTCAATGTTTCCTGCACTCCCGCAGAACATGAAACAGCTTAATTTGGTAACCGGTGCTTATGTTGAGAACATTTCTATTGCTGCTAAGTTCGTGCTCACTCTTCCACGGAGATATGATAAATTTGTAGAAAAACCTCACCCTAAACTTCAATACTAACTCCAACCCAACCTTCATTTGAGATATGACAACTTAGAGAAACGCAAACACTGGTCTCTGATCCTAACTTCAACCCCACCCCAACCTCAAACCCCAACCCCAAATCTCAACCCCAAATCTGTAACCCCAACCCAAACCCCAACCCCAACCTCCCAACCCCAACCCTCCTAACCTGCAACCTCCATTTTGAGATATGATAACTTCTTAGGAGAAACCAAACACTGATCCTGGATCTCAATCTCAACCCCAACCCCAAATCCTACCCCAAACCCAACCCCAACCCTAACCTCACCCTCACCCTGCAACCCCACCCTAACCAACCCAAATCTCCATTTTGAGATATGAGGCCCTCTGTGGAGTGCCAGACCAATATTCCTCTGGATCTTCAATGTTTCCACCTCTAAGCAGAACATGAAATGAGTTTAATTTGAAAATCCTAGATATTCAGAACTCACGGCATTGCCAAGTGTTCAGGTCTACTCTTCCATTTTGAGAGATATGATAACTTCTTAGAAAACCAACCCAAACCTAACACTAACACTAACCCCAAGCCTCAACCTTGAATTCCGCAATTCATGGCCTCGCTGCCTGTAATCAACTCCTAACACTAACCCAACCTTCTATTTGGAGATATGATAACTTTCAGGGAGAAACTTCAAACATTGGATCTTGATCTCTAATCTCAACCTCAACTCAACCCCAACCCTAAACTCCTAACTTAACCCACCTATCCGCAACCCTTGGGTTCCTAACCCAGCAACTTTTCCAGGCTTGAGTTATGATAATATCTTTAGAGAAACCCAAGCTTTCCTGACCCTAATCTCGACCCTAACACCAACCGCAACCCCAACCCTAACTCCTAACCTCGCAACTCCACCCCATTTTTTGAGATATGATATCTCTTAGGAAAAGTTGCATCCGGTCTCTGTGGATCTTCAATTTTTCTCAAACGTAAAGAACATGAAATGAGCTTAATTTCTTGGAAATTTGTGCTTTCTAAAGTTTGGAAAGGCAATTTGTGTTCAACTCTTCCATTTTGAGATATGATAACTTTTAGGAAAAGTATCCAACAGCGTGAGAATGTTAATGCTTCCAAACTCAAGAACATGAAAATGAGCCACTTTCAAAATCCGAGCTACTCAGAACATTGCATTGGTACAAGTTCTCAGGCTCACTTTCCATTTTGGAGATATGATAAATTTAGGAAAACCCTAACCCTCAAAACCCAACACTAACCCTAACCCCAACCCCGGCACCCCAATCCTAACTCCACCCTCAACCCCAACCCCAACCCCAACCCCAACCCAACCTCAACCCCAACCCAACCCTCCATTTTGAGATATGACAACTTCTTAGAAAAGTTGTAACCGGTCATTTCTGTGACCACGCTTCTCACCCCGCAGAACATGAAAATAAAGCTAATTTGGAAAAATCCGAGCTATTCAGAACATTTCTGCGCCATTGCTGCTAAGTTCAGGCTCATCTTCCATTTTTGAGATATGATAAATTCTGTAAAAACCTCAACCCTAAAACTCTACACTAACTCAACTCCAACCTTCCATTTGAGATATGACAACTTCAGGAGAAACCTAAACACTGATCCTGATCCAATCTCAACCCTAAACCCAACCCCAACCTCTGCAATCCTCAACCCTGGGCAACCCAACCCCAACCCCTAACCCTAACCTCAAACCCAAACCTCTAACCTCACCCTAACTCCTAACCCAACCCAAACCTCGGCTTCTTTGAGATATGATAACCCTCTTAGGAGAAACCAAACACTGATCTCGATTTCAATCCTAAATTCCCAAACTCTGAACTCCCTTACCCCAAACCCAACCCCAACCTCAACCCTCACCCTAACCATAACCTCAATCTCTAACTCAGTAACTTTCTCCATTTTGTGATATGATAACTTCTTAGAAAAAGTTGCATCCTCGAATATTCTGTGGATCTTCACTATTTCCCACTCCTGCTGCAGAATATGAAAATGAGCTAATTTGAAAAACCGAGCTATTCAGAATATTGCATTGCTGCTAAGTTCAGGCTCCATCTTCCATTTTGAGATATGATAAATTTTAGGAAAACCCAAAACCCTAAAACTTAACACGTTCCTAAAACCAAATTTCTCCATTTTTGAGATATGATAATTTAGAGAAACTCAACATTGATTCATTCAATCTTGTAACTAAATTCTCAACTCCAACCTCAAACCTCAACTCCCAAATTCCAACTTCACCTAACTCCTAACCTTGCAACCCCAAATCTTCAACTCTCACCCAACTCCTAACCCTAACCCTAACTCTCCAACTTTCTCATACTTTGAGAGATATGATAATTTCAGAGAACCAACACTGATCTCTATTCCCAATCAATTCCCAACCTCAACCCTTTACCCTGCAAACCCAAACCCCAACCCCAACTCTCACCCTAACCTCAACCCAACCCTAACCCAACCTCCATTTTTGAGATATGACAACTTAGAAAGTTGTATCCGAATATTCTGTGGACTTGAACAAGCTTCCACCCCACAGAACATGAAAATGAGCTAATTTCAAAAACCGAGCTATTCAGAACATTACTGTATTGCTGCAAGTTCTGTCTACCTTCCATTTTTGGTATGATAACTTCTAGAGAAAACTCAACAACATCAAACCTAACACTAACCCTAACCCAAGCTCAACTCTACCAGTAACTTCCATGGAAGCTGCACCCTAATTCCTAACCCCAACCCTAACCCAACCCATCCATTTTGAGATATGACAATTTCTTAGGAGAAACCCAAACATTGATCCTGATCTCTAATCCTAACCTCAACCCCAACCCCAACCCTAACCCTCACCCTCAACCCCAACCCCTAACTCCTAACCCCACCCCTAACCCCAACCCAACCCTCCATTTTGAGATATGAAAAACTTAGAAAAGTTGCATCCAAATACTCTCTGGATCTTTCAATATTTCCCACCGCAGGTAAACATGAAAATGAGCTAATTTTTGAAATCGGTTTCAAAAGTTTTGGAAAGGCAAAACTGTGTTTGCACGCCCATTTCTTGAGAGATATGATACCTCAGAGGAAAAGTAGCATCCTCAATGCATGAGAATTTTAAAATGTTTCAAACCTGCTAGAATACGAAAATGAGCTTTAATTCTGAAAAATCTGAGCTCTTCAAAACATTTCATTGCTGCTAACTTCTCAGGTATGCTCTTCCATTTTGAGATATGAGCAATTTCTAGGAAAACCCTTGCACCTTAAACTTGTTCCCACCCTAAATTTCACCCTGCAACCTCCAAATTCTCAACCTCAACCTCAACCCTAAATCCTAACCCTAACCCTAACTCCTAACTCCTAACCCTAACCCTAATCCAACCCTCCATTTTTTGAGATACAGTGATACTACAGGAGAAACCAAACACTGATTCCATCCTAATCCCAACCCCAACCCCAACTCCCCAACCTCCAACCCCAACCCTAAATTCCTAACCCTAAACCCAACCCAACCTCCATTTTTGAGATATGATAACTTTTAGGAAAAGGTATCCAAATATTCCTGTGGATCTTCAATGTTTCACCCCCAGAACATGAAAATGAGCTAATTTCAAAATCTGAGCTTCTTCAAACATTTCATTAAGCGTTAACTCTGTACGCCTTCCGCTTGAGTTATGATAACTTTCAGGAGAAACCGGAATATTGATTCCTGGGATGCTAATCTCACCCAACTCCCAACCTCAACTCAACCTCAACACCAACCCCAAATCCCAATCCCAACCTCAACCCCAAACCCCACCCTAACTCCTACCAACGTGCTCATTTTGGAGTTATGACAATCTTCAGGGAGAAACCCAAACATTGATCCTGACCTAATCCCAACTCCTAACCCCAACCCCAAACCCCAACCCCAACCTTGCAACCCTTGGCCCCTAACCATAACCGCACTCCTAACCCTAACCAAAAACCCTGCACCCTTCATTTGAGTTATGATAACATCGTAGAGAAACTTCAAGCTGCTCCTGGGATTCCTAATCTCTGACTTCCTAAACAAATTCCTGCACCCAATCCCTAACTTTCAACTTCCAATCTTCATTTTTAGAGATAAGGAGGACTTAGGAAAAAGTTGTATCCTAATATTCTGTGGATTCTCAATGCGCCTAAACAAAGAATAAGTGAGGGGCCAGCTTAATTTGAAATCGTTTCAAAAGTTTGCAGTGCTAGCAAATTGTGTTCTCAACTCTTCCATTTTGAGATATGATAATTGTGAGAAGTAGCATCCAATGCAAGAGAATGTTAAATGCTTCCAAACTCCAAGAACATGAAAATGAGCTAATTTCAAAACTGAGCGTCAGGAATATTTATTTCTACTAAGCTCGCTCACTACTTTTGAGATATGATAACTTTTAGGAAAAACCTCAACTTAACCCTAACTCCTGCAACCCTAACCCTACCTCAACCTCAACCCTAACTCCTAACCCTAACCCAAATCTCCTCCATTTTTGAGATATGATAAATTTCTTAGAAAAGTTGCATCCGGTCATTCTTCTGGATCTTCAATGTTTCACCCCGCAGACCATGAAATGAGCTAATTTCAAAGTGGTATACTCATTTTGAAAGTTATGATAACTTAGGAGAAACTCAAACACTGGGATCCTGGGATCCTAATCCTAATCCAATCCCAACTCAACCCCAACCTCTAAATTTCTAACCCTAACCTTGGTCTCCCAACCTTTAACTCCTAACCCTAACTCCAATCTTCATTTTGAGTTATGATAACATCTTTGGAGAAACCCAAATTGACCTGATCTCTGATCTCAACTGACCCCAACACTAACCCCAAACTCCACCCTAACCCTAACCCAACCCTCTCATTTTGAGATATGATAATCTCTCAGGAAAAAGTTGCACCAAATACTCTCTGGATTTCAACGTTTCACCCGCAGAATATGAAGAGCTAAATTTTGCACCAGCTTCAAAAGTTTGCAGTGCTGCTAAATTGTGTTTGGACCTTTCCATTTTGAGATATGATAACTGTGAGGGGAAAAGCATCCAACAGTGGGGAGAATTTTAAAATGCTTCTAAACTCAAGAATATGAAAATGGAGCTAATTCCCCCAAAACCAGCTTCTTCAAAACATTTCTCATTGGCACCCCAGGTATACCTTCCATTTTTGAGATATGATACCTCTTAGGAAAACCCTAACCCTAAACCTAACCCTAACTGTAATCCCAACCCCAACCCCAACCCTAACCCCAACACCTAACCATCTAACCCCAACCCTAACCCTAACCCCAACCCTAACCTGCCAACCCAACCCTTCCATTTTGAGATATGATACCTCTTAGAGAAACCCAAACATTGATCCTGATCCTAATCCTAACCCCAACCCCAACCCCCCCCCAACCCCAACTCCTAACTCCTAACCCTATCCGCAACCCCAACCCTAACTCAACTCCTTCTGCCTTGAGCTGATAACACATCTTAGAGAAACCCAAGCTTCTCCCTGATCCTAATCCTGACCCTAACCCCAACCCCAACCCCAACCCTAACCCTCTAACCTCCTAACCTGCAATCTTCTCCATTTTGAGACATGGATAACTTCTTAGGAAAAGTTGCATCCTCGGCTCTTCTGTGGATCTTCAATTTTTCCCAAACCAAAGAACATGAAAATGAGCTTAATTTTGAAATCGAGTTTCAAAAGTTTGCAGTGCTGCTAAATTGTGTTCAACCTTCCATTTTGAGATATGATAACTTCGTAGGAAAAGTAGCATCCGAACAGTATGAGAATGTTAAATGTTTCCAAACCCGAAGAACATGAAAATGAGCTTAATTTCAAAATCCGAGCTACTCAGAACATTGCATTGGTGCTAAGTTCAGGTCTACCTTCCATTTTGAGATATGATAACTTCTTAGGAAAAACCCTAACCCTAAACCTAATACTAACCCTAACCCCAACTAATCCTAATCCTAATC
>NC_141995.1:38367611-38370184 GCF_049901715.1 Pseudonaja textilis
TATGATAACTTCTTAGGAAAAGTTGCATCCGAATATTCTGTGGATCTTCAATGTTTCCCAAACCAAAGAACATGAAAATGAGCTTAATTTTGAAATCGAGTTTCAAAAGTTTGCAGTGCTGCTAAATTGTGTTCAACCTTCCATTTTGAGATATGATAACTTCGTAGGAAAAGGAGCATCCGAACAGTATGAGAATGTTAAATGTTTCCAAACCCGAAGAACATGAAAATGAGCTTAATTTCAAAATCCGAGCTACTCAGAACATTGCATTGCTGCTAAGTTCGGGCCTACCTTCCATTTTGAGATATGATAACTTCTTAGGAAAAACCCTAACCCTAACCCTAACCCTAACCCTAACCCCAACCCTAACCCTAACCCTAACCCTAACCCTAACCCTAACCCAACCCTCCATTTTGAGATATGATAACTTCTTAGGAAAAGTTGCATCCGAATATTCTCTGGATCTTCAATGTTTCCCACCCCGCAGACCATGAAAATGAGCTTAATTTCAAAGGTATATATTCCATTTTGAGTTATGATAACTTCTTAGGAGAAACCCAAACACTGATCCTGATCCTAATCCTAACCCTAACCCCAACCCCAACCCTAACCCTAACCCTAACCCAACTTTCCATTTTGAGTTATGATAACGTCTTGGGAGAAACCCAAACTGATCCTGATCCTGATCCTGATCCTAATCCTGACCCTAACCCCAACCCCAACCCTAACCCTAACCCTAACCCAACTTTCCGTTTTGAGATATGATAACTTCTTAGGAAAAGTTGCATCCGAATATTCTGTGGATCTTCAATGTTTCCCAACCCAAAGAACATGAAAATGAGCTTAATTTTGTAATCGAGTTTCAAAACTTTGCAGTGCTGCTAAATTGTGTTCAACCTTCCATTTTGAGATATGATAACTTCGTAGGAAAAGTAGCATCCGAACAGTATGAGAATGTTAAATGTTTCCAAACCCGAAGAACATGAAAATGAGCTTAATTTAAAAATCCGAGCTATTCCGAACATTGCATTGCTGCTAAGTTCAGGTCTACCTTCCATTTTGAGAAATGATAACTTCTTAGGAAAAACCCTAACCCTAACCCTAAACCTAGCCCTAACCCTAACCCTAACCCCAACCCTAACCCTAACCCTAACCCTAACCCTAACCCTAACCCTAACCCTAACCCTAACCCTAACCCAACCCTCCATTTTGAGATATGATAACTTCTTAGGAGAAACCGAAACACTGATCCTGATCCTAATCCTAACCCCAACCCCAACCCCAACCCCAACCCCAACCCGAACCCTAACCCTAACCCTAACCCAACCCTCCATTTTGAGATATGATAACTTCTTAGGAAAAGTTGCATCCAAATATTCTGTGGATCTTCAATGTTTCCCACCCCGCAGAACATGAAAATGAGCTTAATTTCAAAATCTGAGCTCTTCAAATATGTCATTGCTGCTAACTTCAGGTATACCTTCCATTTTGAGTTATGATAACTTCTTAGGAGAAACCCAAACATTGATCCTGATGCTAATCCTAACCCTAACCCCAACCCCAACCCCAACCCTAACACCAACCCCAACCCCAATCCCAACCCCAACCCCAACCCTAACCCTAACCCAACGTTCCATTTTGAGTTATGATAACTTCTTAGGAGAAACCCAAACACTGATCCTGATCCTAATCCTAACCTAACCCAAACCCCAACCCCAACCCCAACCCTAACCCTAACCCTAACCGCAACCCTAACCCTAACCAAAACCCAACTTTCCATTTTGAGTTATGATAACATCGTAGGAGAAACCCAAGCTGCTCCTGATCCTAATCCTGACCCTAACACCAACCCCAACCCTAACCCTAACCTCAACCCAACTTTCCATTTTGAGATATGATAACTTCTTAGGAAAAGTTGCATCCGAATATTCTGTGGATCTTCAATGTTTCCCAAACCAAAGAACATGAAAATGAGCTTAATTTTGAAATCGAGTTTCAAAAGTTTGCAGTGCTGCTAAATTGTGTTCAACCTTCCATTTTGAGATATGATAACCTCAGTAGGAAAAGGAGCATCCGAACAGTATGAGAATGTTAAATGTTTCCAAACCGAAGAACATGAAAATGAGCTTAATTTCAAAATCCGAGCTACTCAGAACATTGCATTGCTGGTAAGTTCGGGCCTACCTTCCATTTTGAGATATGATAACTTCTTAGGAAAAACCCTAACCCTAACCCTAACCCTAACCCTAACCCCAACCCTAACCCTAACCCTAACCCTAACCCCAATCCTAACCCTAACCCAACCCTCCATTTTGAGATATGATAACTTCTTAGGAAAAGTTGCATCCGAATATTCTCTGGATCTTCAATGTTTCCCACCCCGCAGACCATGAAAATGAGCTTAATTTCAAAGGTATATATTCCATTTTGAGTTATGATAACTTCTTAGGAGAAACCCAAACACTGATCCTGATCCTAATCCTAACCTAACCCCAACCCCAACCCTAACCCTAACCCTAACCCAACTTTCCATTTTGAGTTATGATAACGTCTTGGGAGAAACCCAAACTGAT